>NC_139224.1:90302656-90332656 GCF_055691185.1 Crinia signifera
CCTCCGGGTGATCAGGTCTACCCTGCTTTGTTTGCGGGCCTTGAGTTGGGCTTCCTCTAATTCCTTGGCAGGGTACCCTCGTTCTCTAAATTTATTAAACATTTTGGTGAGTTGATGTTCCAATTCATCCGGGTCGCTGGTAACACGGCAGACCCTGATGAACTGGGAGTAGGGCAGTCCATGGACTGCTGAACGGGGATGATGGCTATCAAACCGCAACAATGTGTTGCGGTCCGTTGGTTTAGAGCAGTGATTTTCAACCTTTTTACCTTGCGGCACACTAAATAAGATTTAAAAATTGCCAAGGCACACCATGAGAGCCCCACATGGCAAAACACATTGGCCCCCACAGGAAAAAAACAAACCTATTGCCCCCCATATAAAAAACAATCACACTGGTCCCCACAGGTAACACAAATAAAATACATTGGCCCTTTACATGAAAAGAAGAGACCAGTAAATAACACTTGAACTGGTGGTGGCTGTAAACTAGTTTAGGCATCTCTAGATCTGGAGGCACACTTGAGAACAGCTCAAGGCACACTAGTGTGCCACGGCACAGTGGTTGAAAAACACTGGTTTAGAGTATAGCGAGGTTACAAATTTTCCTGCCTCCACTTTCAGTAAAATGTCTAGAAAACAAATTTCTTTTGTCGCTGGTAAGGGTTAATTTTATGGGGCTCAGTGACCTGTTTTGTTGTTCCACTATATTTTGTAATGTCTGCTCTTCTCCGGTCCATAGTACGATCAAATCGTCTATGTACCGGAAATACATAAACACTTTATCTGTAACTTCAGGTTTCTCAAAGAAGATCCCCCTCTCTGTCTCCCACATATATGAGTTGGCAAACGACGGGGCCACTGGGGACCCCATCGCACACCCTGTCTTCTGGTGATAAAAGCGACCATCATATAGAAAATAGTTGTGGGACAGGGTAAATTCCAATAAACAGATAAAGACATCAATATCAGGACCACAATATTGCGGAGACTGTGACCAGTCTCCGCACCCTGCTAACCCCTCCACGTGTGGGATGCAGATGTAGAGACTGGTCACATCCAACGTGGCCAACACTAATTCCTCAGGAATCTGTGTAATGTCCATGAGTCTCTGCAACAGCATACCAGAGTCCCGTAAATGAGTGAATGTGTTCTGGACACATGGTTGTAAATATGCATCCAGAAAAATATTCATTCAAAACATTTCAGGGGCGCCCCAGATCACCGTGGCAACCATCCCTGAATCATACGGGCAGCCAGCGTATCAGATGCTGCGGGAGCGGTGACGCGGGCCGGGCTAGCCAGTAGAGTGAGAGACTACAGGTTGCCAAGGTAACCGCCAGCGTCACGGAGAGGCGGGCTAGTGTGGAGGGTGGAAGCCGGAGAGGCCAGGGGGGTGAGAGCCCTCTGGTCGCCCGGACGACGGCAGTAAACAACTGACGCACGTCCGCCCCACAGCATGACACACCTGGACATGGCCGGAAGTACGGGGCAGGACCACGGAGACGCGGGAACGCCGGGGGGCGTGGGTGAGTTGTTTGGAGTGTATTTATTGATTGTATTTGCACCATGTATTTGTCCTGATGAAGGGGTGATATCCCCAAAACTGTAGACCAGTAAAGTTTTCACTTTTTTGCACAGTTTTTGAAGACTCAGAGTGCCGCTGCTTTCATCCACTTGTTATTTATATATGTGTGTGTGTGTGTATATATGTGTGTGTATATATATGTATGTATGTATGTATATATATGTGTGTGTGTATATGTATGAAGCGTCGGCTTTAAGCCATTGCCTTTGGTGTGGTTATTTAACTGTCTGAGTGCCGCCATATATATATATATATATATATATATATATATATATATATATATATATATATATATATATATATATATATATATATATTATATAGCGCGCTAGCAATGTAGTAGGGGCGGCACTCCAAGCAGATGGTTTAAAACGTTTTAAAAATGTTCTTTTTTTTATTGTAAAATTTACTGTAGTGAACTTATTTCACCCCCAGCAAGTGGTCAGCAGATTAATCTTGATGCAGATTTTTTAGTTTGAGCTTTTAGTGCAGTTACCCATAGCTCCTACAACTATCCCGTATTCTATGAGTTAGCACGCTCGGTAAAAGGGCTGTAATTAAAGCAAGTTATATCACCCACGGCCTCTTCCCAGGGCAGTGCATTTCTCATCAAACTTCAGTGCCTGATCTCATAAATGCTCTACAACATGGCTTCTCAACCTGGAGTATGCTGCAAACCGGTTGGGGGTACTTGAAAATATTGGTAATGGCGTTAGAAGTCTCCTGTTGCCGTGGAGGAGAATCATGTTTAGTCACTTCCAGTTCCATCTGCAGCATAATCGCTCTCCTTGAGCTTTTGCCTGACCAGCATTAAACTGGGAGACACCCACGTTTTTGTCAGACATCTGTGTTTGCACAGGAAAAGGAAGCAGCAGCAGCATTAATCCTACAGGTGTTAGTGGGAAACCTGGAGACTGGACACAGCCAGTGGCCAGACAGAGAGGGACCCGATTCCTGACTGCACAGTACGCAGTCACTACGTCTTAAGGCCCCCATACATTAGGCCGACTGGAAGTATCTATTTGCGGCATTCCCCCCCCCCCCCCGCCCAGGATAGTGCGCCCACTGCCTCTCTAGCCCGGCTATTTGCTTACAGTCCCCTGCTCGGCTCCCTCCACCGCACGTACTATACGCTGCGTCCCCTGCCCACCTTGGGCTGCACATAAGATTTAACAAATCTTATGTGCAGCCCGTCCGACCTCCCGAATCCGACCCGATGCGCACGGGACCGCGCATCGGGTCGAATGGGATGTCTGCACATGCGATTTGGCCCGATTTCTCCGAATCGGGTCAAATCGGGCCGAAATCGCATAGTGTATGGCGGCCTTAAACCCTTTGGGTGCCAATGTTACTGTGAGCGATAGTCAGATTATCCGCTAAAAATGCCAGCATTACAGCCAAGTCAATTAATTAAAGTTTTAGTTAAAATTGCATCCAAAAAAAAAAACAGTCGCTGTGAGCAGTGCTGGCATTTTTATTGGATATTTTGAGGATCTCTCACAGCAACATTGGCGCTCAAAGAGTTAATAAAAAGGTTTGCTTGGCAATTTTTACAAATTCCCTTGGCACTCATAGGGTTAATATAAGGATACACATACTGCTCTTTTTCACTCCACTGGTAAATACTGTGGATATTTCGGTACTTATGTATTATCTGGGCTCCCATGTTAAATGCACCCCATTTTTTCATACCCCTACTATCCAACTACGCATGGAGTTGATTTTATATAGTGTGGCGAGCGCAGCGAGCCACCATGCCCGAAGCGTGGCGAGCGCAGCGAGCCCCGCAAGGGGACGCGGTCTCATAAGAAAGTCGGGAGCCCAGATATTACATAAGTACCGATATTTCAAATTGAGAGGAGGGGGGTTCTCATAAAGTTTAATCAAGGGGCGTGTGTAAAAAAAAAAAAAAAAAAAAGTTTAGAAACTGCTCTACAGAATGAATGGGCACAAATTCCCACAGAAACACTCCAAAGTTGCAGCTTACAGGTCTTTGTGTCTCTGCCCTGGCGAATGCAGCCCCCCCCCCCATGCTTTTTCCCCCTGCAACCATGCGAGGGGATGTGTCACGAAGACACACCCCCTTACCCCCTTGCATGTGCCCGCAGCAGGAGAAATCATTAATTGATCATACAGTTCTTTACTACAGCATTTAGCATTCTGTCCATTTACAATGTACTTTGCTCTTGTTGCCACTAGATGGCAACACATGCACATTTTCCCTTATCAAAAATTCTCTGTTTAGAATTTATTTTAAGGAGATGTCTGTTTAGAAACTAGGGATTCTATCTTTCCATTTATTGTTCACTTGTGAATACAAGTACAAATCTGGCAGATTTAACCTTTTATACACTTTTTGCACAAATGAAACTCTTGTTATAAAATGGCTTGCTAATTTTAACCCACTGTCCAGCCCACCCCGTTGAAAAAAAGTTTTCTGAACCATTTGTTTTGTTTTTGGCTTTGTGGTCTTGTGTGTTGACTTCTGTTTTCTGTTTTTTTTTGTTTTTTTTTTTAAGCATCATATTGAAAAAAGGATGCAAACACATATACATACCGTATATTTTTTTCTGTTTATGGGGTGTGGCCTACATTTCAAATAATTTTAGATTTTGTATGTATGGAGTTGCATTTTTACCACAGAATGTCAGAGTATAGGATACTTCATGACCAATTTGGGAAGAATTACACGTATGAAATAATTTTCATTGTCTTTTAGTGTTGATAAATGACAGTGTAAGCTGTAGTCTGGAATCTTAATCAGTGGAAATATATCGGATTTCTGCTGTAGTCTGTATGTAGAAACACAATGGAATAGACACACATTGATTCTTGAGCAATAAAGCAGAAATTACATTCTAGCTGTATGCTGTGCATTGTGCTGCAGCAGAACTTGTTTGTGTCTCTCATACTTTTTTTTTTTTTTTTAACATTAAAGCATGTGAATTATTTTAAACCACATTAGGTTTAATATTTTTGTGATGTAATGTAGTATTGGCCTAATACTGCAGTGTATATTGACAGTTGCCCTTCTCCTAGTTTATGCAAATGGCCTATACACTGATCCCTTTGCATACATTCCAGGTACTGTACTGAGAAGTACAATTTATTCCCTTGTGCATGTTTTTATACAGGTTGGGGCATCCTTTTTATAAGCCAACACCAGTCACACAAACAAAAATTGCACCATGGGCAGTTTTTCCTTCAAACCAGGGGTTCCTATGCTTGTGGCAGTGCCTCTACTAACCCAGATGCTTGCATACAGACTTGCAGCACTCCAATAATCCATCCACTGAGCTGGCCCACATTTGCGCATTTTACTATCCCCGTATGAATCCTTTACAATCTGTTTGTACGTATGCATTGTGTAAAACATCATAGGTGACTTCAGACATTTCTGCACTTACACATTGAGCTATGTGGCATTACGTGTGGCTCTGAATAAGGCCCTAAATGTTTAGCTGTGCAGGGTCTCATTTGTGATTTGATGTTATGTCTCATATTGTGAATTTTACAGTATACCATTTTATTATGCCAAATGTACTGTTGTGCACAGCTGTTGGCATTCTGAAACATTTATTATTAAAATGAATTACTTTCTCTGTCCCTTAAATATATTTAAATCTTCTTCTGAAAGTAAATAGCAAAAACATGCATTTGTGTGGAGGGAAATTAAATTACTGTAGTTAAACTCACCTTTTATCCAGGCATTTAGACTAATTATGTGTTTGGACCAGCCCTGTGTCTAATACACCTGAAAATATCTATTGTGGTCTTTTTGTGTGGGCTTTGCTTGAGGTTTTTTGTAGACTATTAACTGCCTTTTTAAATCTGCACTGCCATCTTGTGATAAATGTGCCATTTTTAGTGATGAATGTGTTGTCGTAACTCCCTTGGATTCTCTGTTTCCTCATGCCTTGCCTTGTGTCTGTGTGAGGTTTTGGACAAGGACATGAATAGGGAGCACAAATGAGAAGCTGCAATCATGGACATTCATGGTTTTAATTCGACCACTATTTTGCAACAAATTTTGTCCACTGTAGTGTGGTTACTTTCTAAATGGTAGATGGTCAATAGGTTGACATAGACAAAAGGTCCACATGGAAATGAGACCTGTGAAAAGGTTTTTGTGTGTCAATTTGAACAAATCCCGTGAACCCCATATTATTGTATCATATTCCCTCACATGGCTCGCAATATGAGCACACTTAACAATTCCCAGTGACTTTGGGTATTGGGAAGTATGAAAAGTACAAAAAAAGACAAAATGCTAAATAACTAATGTCAAACTTATGTGTTGACCACTGCCATATCAACATTTGTCTGTCAACCTTGTGAATCCGTGTTCTCCCAGCACTGTTTTTGGGGCTCTCCGCCTAGCAAGGTGCACGGGGGGAAATGTGTAGTTGCTGTATTATATGTACTATTTAAACTCTTACGTCCAACTTTTTTCTTTGGGGAATTATTTATTGAAGGCTTGTTTTTTTCCCATCACATGCTTCAAGAAGTCAATTACACAAACCTAGGGTTCGATCCTTTTAGCCATGATTAATGTGCGAGTATACATCATCACGGGAATGGCCACACTTTACGACTGATAGCGTTTGCACAAAAGTGCTCGCTACCCATAGGGTAGCTAGAGATTTTGAATGAGTATTGGCTGAAATCAGTCTGTGAAGGGTGCAAAATCTGGTGCCATTGACGGTGTTTAAACACGATTGGAACAGCACTTCGCACCCTTCGCAATTAATAGGATGGACCCCTTACTCTATTTTAAGTTTCCCTGCATTGTTTTTTTTTATTTTTTATTTAAAGCAAATTCTGATTGAGTTTACATGCACAACCCCAAAGACCTCCCTTTATTTTAATCTGTAAATATTATTTACATTATTAATAGTTTGAATGTTCCAATAAATAAATTATTCAGCATAAAATTTGCAAGATCTACATTCCCATCCAAAGGGGTCTCCTTGTCCTGGGCATATCTTCACTGGTGGTGAAAATTTAGGGTAGCCAGGAGCATGCTTGGCCTGTACTCCAGGACTTGACTCAGCTGAACCACAGGTTCTCAAACTCCGTCCTCAGGACCCCACACAGTTCACATGGGTGCAAATGTGAATTCATTACTCACTGACACATTTTAAAATATGCACAGGTGGAGCTAAATATTTCACTTGATTCTGTAATTAATCTCTTGTGCCCACTAACAAAGTAGGGGGTGTGTGGTTTGTTGGTTCCAAAAATGCATTTCAATAAAGAAAACAAGTCTGTAAAAATAAGGTATACTTTGTTTGGCAATATGAAATGGTATCTGCTCACTCAATTTATTAATGTATCATGGGTGCATGAAAGGGATGCATTCTCAACAATAAAAGGCGGTAAAACATCCCGCAGTACACTAAAAAAGTATTATCAATAGCATTTATACACACTATATGATAATAGAAATGAAAATATAGCATTACAAGAACCCAGCATCCCCTCCCAATGCTGGTCCAATCAATGATTAAATCGGTTATATAGATAATTTATCTGAACAAATAGCTGATTGTAATTTGCTCCCCTTTGTTTCATCATGTAGTGTTTAAATCTTATTGCTAATATGTGTTTTTGGGGGAAATATTTTTTATCCTTTTTTCATAATTTGTGTGCCTGGCATAAATTATGGATATTGATTTTGAAGGATAATCTGCAAAAAAGTATTCAATGCAAATGGATTAAAGGAGCAGGCATGCAGTGCCAAGTAGCCTCAGAAATGAGGACCCAAGGCTCTCTTGTTTGTTATAAGTTCCCCATACTTACACTTATTGTATGCTAGTTGGCTATTAATTCTCATTATGCTATAGGGTCTAAGAATGACAACAATCCAGTTTATGGATGTTGTCTTCATTGAACCAGTATGTAGGCTGTATGATCCTGCAGCTGTTTTAGGCAATTTTCTCATCATTCCATTATACTTTATTATTATTATTATTATTATTATTATTAATAATATTATCATCATTTATTTATATGGCACCACAGGGATTTTGCAGTGCCTAACAAAGTACATGTCATTTATGCAGGTTTTCCTCCTGCTTTTTTGTGTTACTTTAAAATAATTTGATCAAGTGCAAACTTTTGATGTGATGCATCAATGCAGCTACTGTAACTGTAGAGGTACATTACACACAAAATCTTGGCCTTAAATATTAAAACATGCCATCACAGATTAGGTGCAGGGTGCTAGAATGAACAGATTTAGTTTTGCTTGTGATAATACATGTATCTATTCAGAATCCATATCCTAAACATATTATATTGGACATTTGTTAATCTCAAAGTATTTATTTTATACTTTTGGCAGAGTTCCCCCTTCCTGTATCGCCTCCACACAGTTTTATGAAGCTTATGCCCCTTTCCCACTGCAGCTAAAAAACGGTAAATTGCCGATTTTCAGCGCAATTTACCGTTTTAAGGCTGCAGTGGGAAAGTGCCAGAGTTGAAATACCGTTTAAAGTTAAATAGTATTTCAACCCGTTTTTAAAGCAGAGTCCTACACGTTAAAATAACGTTTAAGAGGCAGTGGGAATGCCTCTTAAACGTTATTTAGCCTCCAGGCAGTCCCAGTGCCTGATGAGAACTAGTAGTTCTCACTTTGTGCATGTGTAATGAGTGTACGTGCATAATAATGAGCCGCTCATTACATATGTGCATATGTAATGAACGTCTCATTATTATGCACGTGCACTCATTACTTATGCGCAAAGTGAGAACTACTAGTTCTCATCAGGCACTGGGACTGCCTGGACCCTGCATGGACCCCCGCTGCCTCCCCACTGCCCTGCATCCCCGTGCAGGTAAGTACAAGAGGAGGGGAGGTGGGGGCACAGGGCAGGTACGAGGTATGTTAGGCACTCTTTACACTTGGGGGGGAGGGATTAGGCACTCTTTACACTGGGGGGGGGGGTTAGGCACTCTACGTTTTACACGGTTCACTGCAATGGGAATGGTACTTAAATGGTATTTAAAACGGTAATCTGCTGCAGTGGGAATGCTAATACCGTTTTACATACCATTTAAGATTACCATGACTTTAAACTGGTCTGCAGTGGGAAAGCAGCATTAGTGAGCTTGTCATCCTATTGAGGTTTCTTCAATTTTAATTTAGGAAAACACAATTCAGATTACCTCATTAAATTCTAATTGGTATGCGGTAACCTTATGATAGTACATTCTTTGTCAGAGTTCTATACGAAATCCATTTCTGTCAAATCATATGTTCATTCTTATCTATGACATTCCTTATGTCTCTCTAGCAAATTGCAGTCTCTTGTGTACAATATTCACACAGTAATTAACTTATGGTAACTACCAGTTATATCAGAATGTTTTCATAATAAATAGCCTGTGTTTACTACATGAAATACTGTAGAATATGCTTAGCCATTGATACAGGGTTTTCTATTTGTTGATTTACGTGGGGATAGCTTTAAATTGAGTCCCTTAAGCTTTATTTAAGCTTTATTCTTTATGTGCTGTTTTTTTCTCTTAGCAATACAGATTTCTAATATTCGTAGCCTTAATTGTGACTGCTTTCAGTGACTGCATAATACAGGTTATTGAGCGATGTCAACCTTTCAAAATTTAAGTGGACAAATTGAAAGCACAAGCTATTCTTTTTTCATTCACTGACTAATACTGACTGCATTCCTTACGATATTGATATACTGTATACTGAATACTCGGTCTGGTTAATAATACCCATGTAGAGCATGTGCATGATGTGTTAAGATGGGTAAACACTCATTATTATTATTATTTTTTTACATGTTCGAGGGTGAATTGAGAACAAGAAATCTTCCATTGTGTACGCACTATTGCATGCTCTTGTGAGTCCTCGATGTCTCTTGCTCAGACCTACATATGCTGCTCAATCTGTGGATGTCCACTATTTTCAGCAGATTGCGCAATGTGTATATGTGTGTGTATATATATATATATATATATATATATATATATATATATATATATATATATATATATATATATATATATATATATATATATATATATATATTACCTACACATATACCAAATGCTGGAAAGACACATGATCTATTGTTCAGTTGTTTGTAACATTGGACAGTGTGTGGGCACTATACTGTTGGAAGTTCAAGGTTAATCGTTGACAATTCATTGTTTGCAAGTCGTCTTGTGTGTACCCAGCTCTAGAATTTAACGGTGCCTCAGGATGAGTCTTCTTAATTGCAAACATGTACAAAACAGTTTTTTTTTTTTTTTTTTTACGTTGTGGTTGGGATTTATGGCTTATGAGGAGGGGTTCCCTAATAAAGTGTTAGGGAGTTACTGATAAAATCTCTCATCAACCTGCCTAATACTAGGTAATGGAGGGATTAATGATTGATTCAGTAGTTAATGCCCCTTTATTGATAAAGCTTTAAGTTAATGAAGTCTTGGTATGGGGGGGGGGGGGGTGGTGTTGGAATGAGGATTATTAGGATTATAGTGACGAAGAGAGCATGAGGATTGGAATGTTGGGGGGGGGGGGACCTTATGTTTATACGATTGGCACGTTAGGAGAAGGGTATTGAGCTTGCAATGATAATGTAGAGATTGGAGGTCCGTGATACGTTTGACGACGGAGCATAGGTGATCCTGAAGATAGGTCCACAATGTCTAGATTGACATGTTTGTTTTTTTCACTAAATTTTATATATTTATTTGTTCCTACTCTCTCGTCCATGTGGACTTCAATTTGGAATGGTAATGTGAGTGCAGCGGTAAAATAATCAGTAGTCAATGTGCTCAAGTATCAACATTGACACACAAAAAAAAACTTAAAACATGTCAACCTTTTCCATGCTAACATTTTGCCAGTGTCGCCCTTTGTAATTGTTGTCCTGGTGCGTGTTGACCTTTGTCATAGTTGAAGTTTTTTGGTGTCAATCTAGACTTCGTTGACTATGATCCGTACCCTTGTAGAGAATGTACTTGGGTGCATAAGAAAACCACACTGAGAGAGCATTAAGGTGATAATGGATCAGTATTTATACAGTATGGTGCAGGTATGTTTGACATAGACACTGTTCAACAGACCCTACAGTGCAGCTTGTAAAGGGATGGCCAACGGTTGGGCTGTTAATATCAGATTTGATTGTTCACTGGCATCGATGGCACAAAGATTAGTAGTGGTTGTAGTAGCACTACAGCAAATCAACAATGGGGGAACTTATCTTCGTTCTGCATACTGACATGGTCACGGTTACCCAGCTCCTTTCCTGTTTGGCCATCAGAGTCCCATCTACACACATAGTTGAGCTGATACAGTGATGGCCAACATAACTTATGTCCAAAGCCAATCAATATATATTTTTTAGATGTAGGAGAAAATTGGACTATCCAGAGGGAATGTGACACAAATATGAGAACTCTGTGAACTCATAATCTCCATGCTGTCGCACACTAATTCTTGCCACCCATGCCGCCCAGTTAAGTAGTTTAAAGAATGTGGCATGTCTAAAAAGGGATACGGTCATTAGGTCCACAACATGTCGACTGTGCCGTAATTCGGCACAAAGCTAAAACCCCCATGTCAACATTTTGACTGTCTACCTTATCCATGTCGACATAATGACCCCGTCCACCTATCCCCATGTTGACCTTCATGCATGTCGACATAATGCTTGTCGACTTGCTGTCTATCCAATGACCCATACCAGTCTAAAAGCAGTGGTCTATGTACAATACATGATACCATGTAAAATATTAAAAATGTATCTAGCTCATACATTTTAGGCTGACTCCTACATTTTGGAGTGAAATGAATTAAATAAACTTGTGTTAGTAGTAAATTCTCATTCATTGAAATTCTCCTTGCAATTATGCGGGACTGTTCAGCTGCTGTTCTGATAGATGCTGCACTCAAAGGCTTTGAGCAGCAGACACACACCACCTGCCTAAATACAAATCCACTGCTGTCAATTGACTGTACTCTGAAATGGCATTCATGCTGTTATCAGTCATCCAGTATGTTTGACCTGCCACTTATATGCATCTGCTGTACGCACAGGAGATAGATGAAGCTTCAGGTCAGGCCTTAAAAAGCAGGGAGAAGCATTCATTATTTTTAGGATTTTTTTTGTGTTTTTGTCTGACCTGAGGTTAATAATGCTATCTGCGTGGACAGCAAACAAGTGCAGGCATTGGTGTCGGAGATTTTCAGAGTGTTTTTCTTGTAGCAATTCAAATGCAAAGTGAAAATACTTAGAGATCTGATTGTGACCATGGAACAGTTTCAAGAAGCCCAAAACCTATTGCTGGCAGTTTAATAGAATCTTTTTGCTATTGACATTTTGACATCCTGTGAATGAATTACATTTCAAAGCCTTCTAAATGAGCCACAGTATATATGTTACGCATATGCACTTAAATGCAATGACACCTGTCAGAATTGAGTATTATTTTGATAGAAGGCACTTTAGTTACCTGTAAGAAGACCATTTTCTAAATATTTCCATTAATTTGCAATTCAAGCTGCCAATAATGACACGGTTTACTGCCACATGATTACTGTGACAACCATTTCCCATTCACCCAGGATCTCGGAGCTGTCTCCTATACAGAAATCAGGTTACACTCCTGTGAAGATGCAGAATCCAGTGCTTCTGTGTTTGTGTGTGACAGATTTATTTTTGTGCTGGATGATTAGTCCTAGCAAACACTGTAAATCTACAACATACTGATTATGTAAATTGACAGCCAAGTTATAGGAGTAAGCTCTTGTTAAAACGATAAAACCAAAATCTGTTGCTCTTTAAAGACTCATTTGAGTTCATGATTGGTGCACAAGAATATAGGTGCGTGCCCATCCAACATTTGTCTAGTTCAGTCATAGTATGTCACTTTATTTATATCCTGTGACTGGTCCTAACCTACACCCTTGGTGGGTGTCAGTATATGTGTGCAGGTATGTATTATATTGATTATGTACAGTGTTCTTGCAAATCACTCTCCATGCTTCTTAGTAAAAATATAAAATGCAGATAATTCTGTGCACAACCTAAATAAAATTGGCAATAAGTAAGTCACACACAACGTCCTTAGCATTTCCTTCCCAGTTGCTTGGGAAAATGAGATAAAAATGTGATCGCTGATTATCTTGAAATGATACATGATTGCCTGGAATAACAAATAAAGCACTTCAATAGTTAATGTGCCGCCTTTCTAATCAGAGTAGGATGTTCTCCTGAACAGTTATAGAATGAAATGGGAGACTCTCACCACTGATGGGACTACCAATCAGTAGGTTAGGATTGTGCATGTTCTAACTCTGATACTGTGCAGCTAAATATAAATCCCTTTTTCCCCCCACCTACTGCACAATTTCAGGGGACCTGATTTGCGAATTCTCACCTTTCTTCGTATAATATAACCCCTGACTTCAGTCTGCTGCTCTAGAACTCACACCTGCACTATAGTAACATTATTACATTTTTGGTACTGTCTGGTCAAAAATATTTTAAAAGGGATACGGTCACTAGGTCGACATGGGGTTAGTTTACCAACTCAGCCCTTGTATATTAATCTTTTTGTGGTTTGCCTAGCTTTTTTACCATTAAAAGAACCTAGTGAGGGCTAAAGCTTTAAATAAAATGAAAAGAATGTGATTGTACAGCTATTAACCATACACATCTCCCCACCAGATACCATTGAAGGTTTAAAGAGGAAAAACTATACTAAAATCGCAGTTAACACTTTTATTCATTGAGAACATGTCAAGGTTCTGAACATTAATGCTGTGACCTTTTGGCAATGCCAGAAATGTGTCTTGTGATAGCCAGCCATCCATTGCGGGAAATACAAGTGTACCAGAGCTGGCATGCCACACCACACCACACCCATCACTGGGTTACCCCTTACAGGTTCTGTAAGATCTATACACACCACCAAATACTTGCTTACTGTGAAGTCTTTTTCTCCCTAATACTTTCCGTAAAAGGCACCTGTTGAAGGGAAAATAACTATATAAGAAGTGTGTAGGCATCTGTTTGTGTGGAAAATTTGTTAATTTGTATTTTATTGGCACATAAAATAGCAGGTGTACCACTGAAGTGTGCATGCTTCTTATTGCACAGGTTAAACACACAACATTTGTAACGCACTTCTCCCCTGATTTTTTTCCATATACAATTTGATTCTCCAAATAAAAAAATAATTTTTTCACTCCATTTACAGCCAGAAAAGTCTGCCACAGCACATGCTTTCAGATTTAATTGCACATGAAATAGTTCTCATCTTAATAGTCTTTAGTGCATTTTGCGATGTCGATACCTACTGGCTTTTTCCTTGGCTGCATTGGCACAGGCATTGAGCTTATTTTGTTGTAAATGATTCCAATATTTGATCAGTTCCCCAGGCTGGAACTGATGGGAGGTAATTAGGTGACTATACTTACAGCTAGAGTAGGAAACTCTCCAATGATTGAATACAAACTCATTGGGTGGTGGTTTAGGGTCAATGCGTAACTTTGCAAGACAGATGCCCACATACACATCCTCCAAATGCAGCCTTCTGATGCTTAAAGAGACTTTAAATATCTTCCCTGCCAGGTCCCCGGAGAACACATAACCAGTCCCAGAACAAAACACAGGATACCGCTCACTTGGGTACAACTCTGGGGACATGTACCATTTGCTGTCTTTGTTGCGGTTGGGTGCATAGCCTCTCATTAAATACCCTGTAAAGTAGTTGGTTCTTGGTGGTTGATCGGGCTTCAGAAGTTTGTTAATTAAATATTCGGTATTAACAAACATATCACTGTCTGTCTTCATAACATATGGGACATAGGGACAGTATGTTGATACCCAGTTCATACCCATAAGTGTCTTTATGGTCAGATTATAATAAGTGTCTAAGTATTCCTGTTGGATGATGTCATGGTATTGTCTACTTTCAGCAGCTATTGCGTGTTCAGTTGCTGCATTAAGCTTGGTGTGCACGCCCAACAGAAAGAGTCTTAAAATTTGAATTCCTGGCGACAAGCTCTCATTCCCCCAGGTCTGTCGAATAGCTTGTCGTGCCTCAATTTGTTGGGGTTCTGCAGCTATAAGTAATATGAGGAAAGGCCTTTTCTCCAGACATTTCTCAGGCTCGTTTATGATGTATTTGTAATGGTATGCATTTTTTTGACCAACACCCTTTTCATTGTAAATACTTCCATTGGTGCTTAATGTATTCTCCAAGCCAGTCACACCTTGCTGCTGTGACTCTGTGTTACTTAAATTGGATGTGGTATGAGGCTT
Source organism: Crinia signifera (assembly GCF_055691185.1). Taxonomy (NCBI): domain Eukaryota; kingdom Metazoa; phylum Chordata; class Amphibia; order Anura; family Myobatrachidae; genus Crinia; species Crinia signifera. The sequence continues at coordinate 90,317,549 of NC_139224.1, forward strand.
CAGCGTTTGAGGGATAGCCTCTTTCCAGATGTTTCGTAGTGAGCTGTTTGTTTCACTTTTAGTTGCTTTGAAACCACGTACCGTATGAGTCACTGGATTTTCTTTCATTCCAACTCTGCCAATGAACGAGTTGTGGTGATTAAAAAATAGAAACATAGCGAACAGAAACACAAGTGACAAAAGCCCGGTTAAATGGGTCCGGAACAGAGACCGCTTGCTATTCCACGTCATTTTGGCAAGACAGCAATGGCGTCTCCTCCACTGAATCATGCTGTTAAAATCCTGGAGCAATTGTACTGATATGCACAAATTCCCCGTTTATTCTTCAACACACACTAGTGTGGTCGTTTTACTTTTTGTGGCTTTTTTTTTTCATTTTTCTGTATTTGATTGACAGTTTCCTAGAGGAAGATCTGAAAAACAAAACACAGACACAAATTGCTTTCTGTTAATATACAAAGTGTAACATTTATGAGTCCATCAGTTGACTGGAAAACAGGGTCAAGTCACAAATCAGCAAGCTAATACTTCTAGTGCAGACACATGACCTGCATTTAAAATGCTCCCCCATGGAGAAGTAGAGTAGAAAGGAAATATTGCCCTGAATGTTAAATGGATTGCAGCAAGTACATATTGTAAAGTTGCTTTGTATTTTTAAATATTAGGTTTGCTCAGCTGATGCCTGTAAGTATGGTCATCTACAAGGAGAAAATGACTTGAGAGGAGTTGATTGAAACCACATTGTTAGTCACAGTAAATGCTTTGTATATTTTAGCTACTGGCCGCTGTGTTAAAGTCAATCAGAAGATGCAATTGTCAAAGCTAATTTTCAGGGTTCAGTAACTTCTTTGTTAAAACGATTTACAATTACACTATTTGAATTGAAAATGATTTGGGTTGAATGTGTGATCTATGAATGACATGATTAAATGATAACTTAATATCCTGTAGATGGAGCCAGAGCCATACTTTTTTTAATACAGGTTTCTAGAGATCAGGGTACTCTTTAGAGCACTGAGAATTCTGTTAACTACTGACTGAAATTAACTGCTTTTATAATCTGAGAGCAGTCCATGAACTACTTTTACAATTTATCATTTTTTTAGTTAGTACAACAGATGCACCTAAAACCTGTGGATGAAGTCCTTCGTTTTTTGTGGACACTTTAAACTTTGTTATGGCCCAGCATAATGACTTTGTTCTGCCTTATTAAGCAGATTATATTTAGTATGTCAGAAATTAAATACGTAGGAAACTGTTTCTATGTTTATTTTTCAAAAGAAACTTCTGTATTTGTGAAACTAGGTAGTATTTGCATCCTAGATTAAAAAAAAAAAAAGCGGTGGCGTTGTTAAAAACCTATACCATAGTACTGAGGTGTCATTTTTTAAAAGATTCAGCTAGTCTATCTTATTGTAAATGACAGGATGTGGTAATAGTTAAACTTAAGCCAGCAATTCTCTATAAATGTTTGACCTCACAGGCAAAATGTTTATTTTATTCTTTTTACTCATGTGTAGATATTTTTTGCTTTCCCTTAAAAATAAAATACATTGTAATCCATTTTTTTTCCCTATTTGACTATTAGTCTTTTCATACTAATAGCTGCAGATTTCCCTTGAAACTAAATCATACCTTTTATATTACACCATTAATGGTTCAGCTAAAGAAATATATTAAATATGAAGTATGCTGTGTAATCAACTAGTAATTTGAATGACACTTTTGTATAGGGCTAGGCCAAGTCTACATACATACATACATACATACATACATACATACATGTTTAATTATGCTTTATTGGTTGCCTTGCAAAATGTGGTATGCTTTCTTGTTCTACTCTGCAAGAAAATGTTTGCATTGACCCGTATAATCTGTGTTCCGAGAGATCCCTCCCAAGATTTGTGTACTGTAAAACCTTTTCCATTCCCAGCTAATGCTGCCCAGGGCAAAGTAAGCACATTTTATATTGGCCACACTTACATGATTTATTGTGCCTTGATAACATCGAGGATCAATGTAACTCCTGCAGTGCTTTGCACAATAAATGCATTGTAATGTTTTATTTTACTGTCATTTAATCAGTTTTGCAATGTAAAATAAAGTAGTCTGGGAACGTATGGACATACATACGTATATCCTTCCAAAGGTTATATATAATATATTTTTTTTACTTAAACGAAGCAGGCTTTTTTGTTCCATCTGCTTTCAGAATGTAATTTGTACCTCTACCCATTTGAATGATCTACTGAATTTAGCAGCTTTGCTAGTTTCAGTAGAGATGGAAGATTACTTTAGATAAGGATTAAAAATAACCTAGTTTGTACAGGGATTTACTTCCCTTCATATTGCAGATTTTACTCCTCCTATCACAGATTCATATTTTGTGGCTGCTTGTCCTTTAAAATTGTCCTTTGTGCAGCTATGTTAAACACACACCAGTCATTTTACAGTAAATCTGCCTGTTTTACCCACCAATACAATTTGCTCCATCGTAAAGCTGTAATGAAAAATCAGTAAATTCCCACAAAATATATTTTAACATACCTTTGTTTTTACTGAACAAATTCATGGTTGTAGGAATACACCTATTGAGAATAGTTTTGGCACGTCATCACTTAGGCAAAAAAAAAAGAGCTTGAACATGCGCACTTGCTTCAAAAATCTCCCTTCTGTGTAAGCTTCTGCCTGCTGTCCATCTGTTTGCAGCTTGCCCTTTCGCCTGTTCCAGTCATGGACATTCTGTATATCTCTGCTGGGAAGTGAGAATATCCCCAGTGTTGTCCTCTTGCACTACGAGATGGTATCCTGGTAGCTTCCTCCGCATTGAAAGCTTTCACAGATCTTTTCTTTTGTCTTTAATGCGGTGTTAAACCGTCTGTATCCATGCCTGTACTGACAAATCTCAGTGGCTTTGGAGAAAGCACCACAAGAACATAGTCCCGTTAAATTAAATAATAGTAGAGAGGATTTACCCTCCTTTCTTGTTGCTAGGCAGCTTGAGAAGAAGACGGTGCTTCTTGCAGGGGGAGGGCTGTGGTCTAGAGAACCAAGACAGCTTTCTAGGCTGCTGCTGCTGCTGCCTCTCTCAGAGGCAATGGTTTATATGTGGGCTTTGACAGATGCTGTCTTCTGACAGAGCAGAATTTAACGTCACAGCCTGGATAACACTCACGTGATAAGATTGCATTCATTGCTCCTGGTCTAGAGGCAGCCAGCCCCTTATGCTGATTCCACTTATGATGATTATTACGGAGACTGCATGGATTTTTACATATCTAAAACCATGGAGACAAAATATGCAATATGATGATTGTGTGTTGAAAATAGGCTCTTGCATTTCTATATTAATCATGTATAATAATGTGTTCAGTATAGGATAAGACTCCCTATTGGTCATTTAAAAGATGCACCTTTAATTAAAGTGCTTTGTGGCTTACCTGTTAGTTTTACACGCCGATCGCATGGCTTCCCTTCTTCCTCCTTATTCATATACAGTAATGCATGGTTTTGTATAGTGCTGGAGGGTAAAATAAATGACGCACTGCTTTTTAATCCAGGAGCATTTTTATTCATGCTCATAATATCTTTTCTGGTAGCCTCTAAGGGGAGTTCTTTGTATGTATGAGTTCTATGTCATTAGTTAGCCTTGCTATTTTTTATTAAACACTGCTCTCATGCTGTTGCATCGAAATAATATTTATATTTAATATTAGTTTTCTTCAGAAAGCTACTGATTAACAGAAAATACTGGTTTATATAAAATGAAAATCCCTAGTAATATTTACACAATGGCATTTTCTTTTTTGCCTCTACTTGTATCGTTGTTTACTTTTAGGCTGCACAAAACTGCATTTTCAGTTAGAATGTCAGATCATTTAATATACAATCAATATGTAAGCAAATAACATGTATGTGGCTAACAGAAATGTTGCAGATGTGACACTGGGTAAAGCAAACCTATTTTATAATGATAGGGGGATACTGAGACAACAGGAGGTAGTGGGACTATATCTAATAGACCTCCCAGTGACCCTGGTCGATCCTGCGTTGTTGCTGGGACGACCCAGGTCTCTGTGCGATCTAAAAGGGCCTTTTTAAATTTGCTGTGTCCAGCTTCCCGGCGTTCTGATCTGGGTTTAAAAGAAGGGTTAATTCTGGGTTGGACCCAGGCTACTGTGCAGTGTGACCGGGTAACCCGGGGTCCCGGTCACACTATGGAGGAGGCCGCTTTTAAAGCCCAAATCAGCTACAGGTGTTACCTCCTCCCCCACCCCTAATGACGTTCTTCCCCACTCCGTCGCCATCACCCCAAAAATGTGTCTTCATATCAAATGGATGCAATGAGCGACTTCGGGAAACTGAACTTATTAATTTGGTATGCAGCGGGGTCTGCATTTTTAAACCATGAAGGCAAGTGATTAATCCGTTTTCTTCCACTCCTTATTTTGTTTTGTTTCATACACAGATTCAGTTGCACACAAATATATGTACAGTTCATGCAGTCTTGTGAAACGTGCATTCATTTGCGATTAGGACTCATTTTGGGGCACAAAAGCACATCAAAAGCTTAGTTTCATGGGACCTGGTGGCTCACTTGTGCCACCTTAGTGCTTGTTGGCTGCGACTGTACCCTTATAAAACAGAGATCCTTATGAAAAGTCTCAGGACTGCAGCAACAGGACTCGCACTTGGAGGTTCAAAACTAGAAAAAAAAACACTCAACATGTGCAGAATATTGGTGGTGTTTTTGGATAACGTATTGACACTTAAACATCCGGTATCAGCGACAATAAAATAATCATTCTTTCATCTGAAGAACATAGCAGGAATCAAGCACTTAATATCCTCAGAGGATCTGCCTCAGTCATATATGCATTTATAACATCATGTTTAAACTATGGCCATGCCCCACTACCTTCATCTCCCATCAAAATAATTGCACCACTTGCAGATGGTACAAAATGCAGCTGCCAGGATATTAACCAACTAGACCTGTTCTAGCCATGTAATATCCATTCTCTAATTCCTCTACTGGCTACCTGTGATATGGCAAATCAGTTTCAAGATTTGCTTACTGACTGTCAAAGCCTTTCATGCCAAGGGGTGCCAGATGACGCTCCTACAGTCAGGATTCCGACATTCCTTAGTACATAATCAGACTCCCTACTGTTAAATGCCTGATACGCTAGTGGGAGAATAGAACCGTGGCTAGCCACTGAGCCCGCAGCACAGCGAGTCCTCAAGGGGCTTTGTAGTTCTCGCTCCCCGTCAGAATCACAATGTTTGACCAATGACCGTCGGAATCTGACTGAGCGTCATACCACACCCATGCCAAGGTGCAAACTACTTGAAGCAGTCTTCGATTCCTTACTGCCTTGATTGATAACAGCAGATGAATACATTCCTAAAGTAACTAAAGGTAAATTCAACAAAAAAAAGCCACCATGGTTGGACAAAGAAGTAAGGTCAGCTATCAACAATAAAACCAGAGCCTTTAAATTCTATAAAAATAACTTGAATGAGGAGGCGTTCGCAAAATACAAAGAATCAAACAAAACTTGTAAAGGGGTAATCAAAGCAGCTAAAATATTATATGAAGAGCGCATAGCCACTGAAAGCAAAACCAACCCAAAGAAGTTTTTTAAATACATAAATAGTAAACGTTTAATTAAGGAAAACATAGGCCCACTAACTGATACTAGTGGAAAAAGTGTTACTGAGGACAAGGGAAAAGCAAAACTGTTAAATGAGTTCTTCTCATCAGGATTTACTAAGGGAGAGCAGACTGTGAAACGAACATTTACCACAAATGGGACAAATAAGCCAGATCTCATTGTGGATTTCACGCCAAAGGAAATAATACTGAGGCTAAGCAAACTCAAAACAAATAAGTCACCAGGGCCAGATGGGATTCATCCGAGGGTATTAATGGAATTAAGGGATGAACTAGCTACCCCCCTACATTATATCTTTAGCAAGTCACTATCGTCAGGTATAGTACCAAAAGATTGGAGAATAGCAGAGGTAGTGCCAATATTCAAAAAAGGAAAAAAGGAAGATCCCGCTAATTACAGAACCGTTAGTTTAACATCAATTGTGGGTAAACTATTTGAAGGATTTTTAAGGGATGGTATTCAGGAATATTTAGATCATCACCGTCTACTCAGTACTAACCAACATGGGTTTGTGAAAAATCGTTCATGCCAAACTAATCTACTAGGGTTCTATGAAGAGGTTAGCAAAAACCTCGATAATGGAAATGCTGTAGATGTGATTTTCCTAGATTTCGCTAAAGCATTTGATACTGTCCCACACAAGAGATTGATTAATAAAATGGAGAACCTAGGATTGGGTGAAAATATCTGCAGATGGGTAGGGAATTGGCTATGTAATAGAGAACAAAGAGTGGTTGTGAATGGTGCCGTATCAGATATGATACCGGTACTAAGTGGAGTGCCCCAGGGTTCGGTTTTGGGGCCCATTTTGTTTAACATTTTTATTAACGATATTGGGATAGGGTTACTCAGCAATGTATCCATCTTTGCGGACGATACAAAACTTAGCAAAGTCATCAAATCACCAGAAGATGTCACCATGCTTCAAAATGATCTTGCAATTCTAGATGAGTGGGCAAAAAAATGGAAGATGAGGTTCAATGTAGATAAATGTAAGGTTATGCACCTTGGGAGACACAACCAGTGTGCAAGTTACAACCTTAGCGGAGAGGAACTGGGTAATTCCATACTTGAAAAGGATCTAGGAGTCCAAATAGACAGCAATCTAGGATGTAGTGCCCATTGTAATGTAGCTACAAAAAAGGCCAACAAAATTCTGGCATGTATTAAGAGGGGAATGGAAACTAGGGACTCAAGGGTAATTATGCCACTATATAAAGCATTGGTGAGACCTCACCTAGAGTACGGAGTACAGTTCTGGGCCCCACACTATAAAAAGGACATCATAGAATTAGAAAAAGTCCAAAGGCGAGCAACAAAGCTTATTAGGGGAATGGAGAATTTAAGCTACGGGGAGAGATTAAGCAATTTGGGACTATTTACATTAGAAAAGAGACGTTTAAGGGGGGACATGCTCAACATGTACAAGTATATCAAGGGCCAATATAAGGAACTGTCACACACCCTATTTTCTACTAGAAAGGAATCTAGGACGCGAGGGCATGAGTATAGATTAGAAGAAAAAAGATTTCATTCAGCTAGTAGAAAGAATTTCTTTACGGTCAGAACAGTCAAACTCTGGAACTCTCTTCCCAGAGAGGTGGTAACGGCTGGCTCATTAAATGCGTTCAAGGCAAAGTTGGACAAACATTTACTGGAGAAAAACATCCATGGGTACAAATAAGAAATATAATTTGTCTGTAAAATACCAGAACCTACCAAATCAGCAATGGATATCTATACCAGGTTGAACTAGATGGACGCAAGTCTTTTTTCAGCCTTACCTACTATGTAACTATGTAACTATGAACTATTAACTGTACCTAGAATCTCCCTGTTCTCATCTGGGTGTCAAAGTATTTTGAGTTTTGTGGCTCAGACTCTATGGAACTCTTCTTTGCACAATTCAAAAGGCCTCCACTCTAGAATTCTTCAAAAATATAATCAAGATTATTTTTTTCCCAGTTCTTTCAAGAATTTCACTAATATCCACTGTGTAGCTTGTTTTTGTGCTAGGCAAATGTAAAGCACTCTGGGTGGGTATTCAATTATTGACAGATTTTTCGATCAGATGAACAATCAGCAATTTTCTGTTTTTAGAGCGATAAGTACTTTAAGCAACACTCTCCAGGTCCTCTGCTAGTGATAACCTAACAATTAAATTTGTCACACAATTAAACTTTCTAATAGTAAGTTTTTGTATACCTGAGTATTTTATTTTTGGTATACATACATTTGCAAAAAAATTTTTTAACTGTTTGAGTACCAACTGTGAGAAATGTGCAAAATATCTGCAAAAGATACCAGGGTCTGAGATGAGGAATATAAATCACTTAAGTTATCGCCGGCAAATGATCTGAAGTCAATCCAGTGAAGTTTTTTCAAACATTGCGCCAAAATAATAACTTGCTGTGGGCGAAACTGGCATTTTTTAGCAGATATTTTGAACATCTCACGGCAGTGTTGGCGCGCAAAGGGGTTAAATGCAATTTAATTCACTAACTTTCAAACACAGGTTTCATTAATCTGAACCATAACAGGAGAGATGATCTAAAATTCCCACCGACACCAGTGTAGATGTGAGCTCATTGGCAGGTTTCTTACAAGATGGAGGCAGCCTGTTACGCTACGCGTTTTGTCCACTTACAGGGCGTCTTGAGGAGTACAAATACAACTATTCTATTAATGGATCAATTAAAAGGTACATCACCCTTCTTAAAGCATGTGTCTGTTTTCATATAGGAAACTGTAAAGCTTAGCAGTGTCTCGCACAGTGACTGGCCTTCTGTTTACTGTGTTATTGTAATTGTATGTATACAAAGAATTACATATTCTGTTATATTAAAGCTTACTATTAGGATATTTAAGTATTGGGTGACTTCTTTAACCCTTTGAGTGCCAACATCTCTGTGAGATGCGCAAAATATCTGTTAAAAATGCCAGGGTCGCTTGCATTTGTTAAATTCAAATAAATGTTAGATAAAAAGATTATTTGGTACTTGTTTCCTAGCACAGCGACCACGAAAACGATGATTTCATTGTACACACCCTGATGGGTGATTACTATGTTATATGCACCCCCATTGTTAACGCCACCGCCACTATTAACTCCAACCCGAAGCGTGGCGAGCACAGGGAACCCGCGAGGGGCGGTGGTACGCCTCCTCTGACCTTTTCATACCCCCACTATCCACGTCGGTGTGGAGTTGATTTTATATAGCGCAGAGAGCCACCGTGCCCCGAAGCATGGCGAGCGGACGTGGATAACTTCACATGTATTCCGTGGGGCTCGCCACGCTTCGGGCTCCGTGGCTCGCAGTGCTTGTCACACTATATAAAATCAACTCCACACCGACTTGGATAGTGGGGGTATGAAAAGGTCTGAGGACGTGTACCACCGCCCCTCGCGGGCTCGCCACGCTTCGGGTGGAAACAAATCACGTTACACAGATTGGTTCATTTATTTGTGAATTTAATTTCATCCATACCTGGTGTGAGAGGGTAAACAATAGCGCACCCAAGGTATTTGTTGTGTTTTTATATAGATAGATAATATATGTATATACAAATGGTTTTAAAGTTTGGCTTTATGGATGAGTAATTGCATCTCCCCGGGTGCCTTCCTAATAAATCAAATATTCATCTTTGTCCAAAGGACACAAAGGCGGCACTGGCAAGTTTATAATCCTACACTACTAAATACAGTTTTTAGACTGCAGGGTCTTTACCTCAAGCTGTGTGTGTGTGTGTGTAGATTGTGTCTCTGTGTATGTATGTAACCTTGTTCAAGAGATTTTCTTTTCTGAATATAAAAGTCCTTATTTTGATGCTATATTTATATAAAATTCCGGTACTTGTGTATTATTACGGCACCAGGCTACACTACGTTTTCAGCATAGTCTAAGCTACGTGGTCAGCGTAGCCCAATGGCGGCCTAGCATAGTGTCCCTGTGGCAGCCCTGTGTAGTGTCACCCATCAGGCAGCATAGTCACCATACCACACTGTCCCCACGGCCTGCAGCTCTGTCTGGCAAGCCTAGTGAGCACCTCTCACACAGTGCCTGTAACCGCCAGATCCCCTGCACTGGCGGACGCTGACGGAGAGATGCTCCATCTGCCTGAGAAGCACAAGTGCATCATACACTTTTGCGTCTCAGTAATTCTTGCGGCAGGGTACAGCAACCCTGCTTGTGTCTGCTTTAGGGAGATGGTCAGGGTTAGGGGTTTGGTAGCACGTGCGTCTCGTGCACAAACGGGGGTGCGCTGCACAAGTGCGTCTCATGCACAATAAAGGACACATTTGCCAGTGCTCCATGCTACATACTGGCAAATGCCTCCATTTCAAACCCCCACTATCCACGTCGGCGTGAAGTTTATTTTATAAAGTGTAATCGAGACACCGAGCCTGAAATAATTTGCACGTGTGCATAAGACAAATTGGACCTTTGTATGGCCACCTTTTTGTGTTATTTCAACTTACTTTACATGTTTGAAAAACTTTCTTTGTACTGCAGCAAAAGTAGTGTGTGTGTGTGTGTGTGTGTGTGTGTGTGTGTGTGTGTGTGTGTGTGTGTGTATATATATATATATATATATATATATATATATATATATATATATATATATATATATATATATATATATATATAATTTTTTTTTTTTTTTTTTGTCAAAGCGTTCAGTACACTTCCATAAGAGACATTTAATAGGTCTCTGGCATTGGCTATTGCACACAGCCACATAGCGTTTCAGAGTGGTATTACACCTTCACACACTGTGGTGTAAAGCCCTTTTTATTTACTGATGAATTTCTTGAATGAAGGTTCAACCGCTTATTCTATTCTTGTATGATAACATTATATAAGTATAACTACATTGCATTTTTTTCTTTCAAACCAAGTCAATTAAATAAGCAAAAGTGACACAAGTTTCAGATAAATATATTTGAGATTATGGGCGGTATTCAATCCCGGGTCACGACTGATAGGCCGGCCTGACAGTCCGGATCCGGACCCAGTCCCGTTCTCTGCCCGCTCAACTACATCTAGACAGGTGGGATTCAATGTCCTGAGTGTCAAAAAGGGGGCGTGGTCGCCAGAAACGGCCATGGATCATTGGGATCCGTCCGTCAGCTGGACAATTCACAGCCGGTTTCGGCCAAACAAGCCTGACTGCTTTTAAAGTCCAGCTTGTTTTGCCTAGATGCCTGTTCAATGCTGTCGGGAAAGACCGCTTTGAATAGATGCCCGCCGCTATTTCCCCCGTCAGAAATATCATCCGGAGATTGAATACCCCCTTTATATTCATATGCATAATGAAAATGCAATGTGATGCAAATATTGCAATATATTTTATTTGTGTTTTGTTAATTTGACTAATAATAAACATGCAGAACATCTAGTTTTAAATGAATACTTGTGGAAGGATTGGCCAGGACTGTCAAACAAATGAGGGGAAGTAGCTGATCTTACAATATATTGGATTCATATATTTGCATTGACTAGGTGATATTTGCCACCAGTATGTCATCAATTCTGTTCTTTTCTATTGAAAATGAAAGGCCAAACCGCATCATAGAGATGTCTTCATATATCCTTGCTGCAGTCGCACAAAACGGCTCCTCTGTCAGGTCGTGTTAGAATCTTCAAGCATTGGTCATCTTTTGAACTACTTTTTTTTTACCGAAGAAGCAGATTAGCTGTAAATACTTAAGACCCATACACACGGGCTGATTTTAGGGCTACTTCTAAGCGATCTATCTAGAACACTTAGAAGTTAAGCACACAATGCCCCATGTGTATACCCGCCAGTGATGCGCGTCACTGTCGCTTGACTAGATTTTGTGACTGCATGATGTCAAGATCTAGTCAGATCACCACTAGGCCTTATTCTAGTTCACTCTTTCTGACAAAATCCTTCTTAGATGGACAAAACCATGTGCACTGCAGGTAGATGTAACTTGTGCAGAGAGAATTAGATTTGGTGGGGTTTTACTTCAAAGTGAGATCTATATTGCATTGTAAAAAAAAAGCAGCCAGTATTTACCCTGCACAGAAACTAAATAACTCACCCAAATCTAATTCTCTCTGCACATTTTACATCTGCCCCCCCTGCAGTGCACATGGTTTTGTCCATTTAAGAAGGATTTTTTCAGAAAGAGTTATTAGAATAAAGCCCACTGTCCCGAACAGATCGCTCAGCACACATCTCTGTTGCACCGCATGTGTGCTCAGCGGTCTGTGCTTTAAACATGCCGCTCAGCATGGGGCACCATTCACCCTGTGTGTATGGGCCTTTAGTGTGACAAGGATGCATGAGGAGACTCTGCTGATGAGTTTTTGATGTGATTTGATAGACACTTGGGTATCTGTGTGTGACTGAGAAGGGTTTCCGATTTACAGCAGGAAACTGTTACTGGGGGCTGAAAATCTACTCCATGCTATGGATTTTGGGGGATTTTGTTTCACCTGTCTCAGGCAGGCAAAACAAATTCCTGGTAAGCAGCCCAGTTTTTTTTTTTTTTTTGTCTGAAACCAGGCTGAAAACATGGGTGACATTCTATGGGATGAGATAAATGCGCGTTTTTTTTATCGCACCACTTCGCACTTTTTCAAATCGCAAGATTGCCCCGTTTTTCGCATATTTAATGAGATGCGAAAAATGGGCCAAATAGTGCGAATAGGTGCGAGGTGGTGCGAAGTCTTTAGTCCTGAAAATGTGCGATTTTCATGTCTGAAAATCGCACGTTTGCAGGAAAGCGCAAAAAAAAAAAAAAACGAGCGCGGGGTCCCCCGCCAGAGCATAACCAGCCCCGGGCTCATTGAGCCGGTGCTGGTGACATAAAATCAGGGTCCCCGACAAATAGGGGTCCCCTTGATTTCATGAAACCAGCACCAGGCTCAAGGACCGGCGCTGGTTCCCAAAATACGGGGGACAAAATGACTAGGGGTCCCCCGTATTTTAAGAACCAGCAACGGACCCAACCAGCCAGCGGGGTAATGCCACAGCCGGGGGACACTTATTATATAAGGTCCCGCGGCCAAAGCATTATCCCCGTGGCTGGTCAGCATGGGCAGGGGTCCTGGGGAAGTGGGGACCCCCCCAATGAAGGGGTCCCCCCCCTCCAGGACTTACCAGCCCATGCTGAAAGTCCGGGGCTGTCCCCGATGCCCCTGGGCGGTGGGCATCGGGCTGATGGATTGTGTAAAAAAAAAAAAGCAGAAAAACTAATGTTTTCTACTGGCGAACTATGAGTCCCAGCAAGCCTCCCCCGCATGCTGGGACTTGGAGAACCACAAGTCCCAGCATGCGGGGAATTAAAGGGCCCGCTGGCACTTGTAGTTCTACAGTACAAAAAATAGTGAAATAACACACACACTGACACCCTGAAAAATAAAAGTTTAATACACACATAACACACACATACTGATACTTACCTACCTTGAGCCCGTAGGTCGGTCCCTGGGTCCGGGCTCCAGGGCAGAAGAGTCCGGTTCCGGGGCCTTGGTCCTGGGGCTCCGGGGTCCAGTATCCGATGAAGTCCACAGGGGTACCTGAGGAAGGAAATCCTACTCACCTGGTCCCTGGCGACGACATCGGCATCCTCTCCGGCAGACACGCTGCTCCCGGCTGCTGTGGTACCCGCTCTCGGACTGAAGAGGCGAAGAGATTTTCATCTAACGCGCCTCTTCTCAGAATGATTCCATTGGCCGGCTAGCGGCCAATCAGGAGCCGAGAAAGTCGGCTTCTGATTGGCCGCTAGCCGGCCAATAGAATCATCCGGAGGAAAGGCGCGGAAGATGAAAATCTCTTCGTATCTTCAGTCCGAGAGCGGGTACCACAGCAGCCGGGAGCAGCGCGTCTGCCGGAGAGGATGCCGATGTCGTCGCCGGGGACCCCAGGTGAGTAGGATTTCCTTCCTCAGGTACCCCTGTGGACTTCATCGGATACTGGACCCCGGAGCCCCAGGACCAGCCCCGGAACCAGGACCAAGGCCCCGGAACCGGACTCTTCAGCCCTGGAGCCCCGGAACCCCAGGACCAGCCCCGGAACCCCAGGACCAGCCCCGGAACCAGGACCAAGGCCCTGGAACCGGACTCTTCTGCCCCGGAGCCCGGATCCAGGGACCGACCTACGGGCTCAAGGTAGGTAAGTATCAGTATGTGTGTATTAAACTTTTATTTTTCAGGGTGTCAGTGTGTGTGTTGTTTCACTATTTTTTGTACTGTAGAACTACAAGTGCCAGCGGGCCCTTTAATTCCCCGCATGCTGGGACTTGTGGTTCTCCAAGTCCCAGCATGCGGGGGAGGCTTGCTGGGACTCATAGTTCGCCAGTAGAAAACAATAGTTTTTCTGCTTTTTTTTTTTACACAATCCATCAGCCCGATGCCCACCGCCCAGGGGCATCGGGGACAGCCCCGGACTTTCAGCATGGGCTGGTAAGTCCTGGAGGGGGGGACCCCTTCATTGGGGGGGGGGGGTCCCCACTTCCCCAGGACCCCTGCCCATGCTGACCAGCCACGGGGATAATGCTTTGGCCGTGGGACCTTATATAATAAGTGTCCCCCGGCTGTGGCATTACCCCGCTGGCTGGTTGGGTCCGGTGCTGGTTCTTAAAATACGGGGGACCCCTAGTCATTTTGTCCCCCGTATTTTGGGAACCAGCGCCGGACCTTGAGCCTGGTGCTGGTTTCATGAAATCAAGGGGACCCCTATTTGTCGGGGACCCTGATTTTATGTCACCAGCACCGGCTCAATGAGCCCGGGGCTGGTTATGCTCGGACGGGGGACCCCGCGCTCGTTTTTTTTTTTTTTTTTTACCTGTTGTTTTTTTTTTACCTGTTTTTTTTTTACCTGTTTTTTTTTTTTACCTGTTTTTTTTTTTTTACCTGTTTTTTTTTTACCTGTTTTTTTTTTTTGCACCAGAAACCTGCACAGAACATTGCGATCTGTGCAGGTTTCTGGCTAATTCGCCCATCAGAACCTGGTCTGATTTTTGGGCGAATTATAGTCACACTTTATACAAATCGCATACCATTAAATATGCGATTTGTATACTTTTCCATGTGAAAACATGTGGATGCGATGTGCTGCGAAAAGCAGCCATCGCATTTCCAGTGTGTCAAACTTGTTGGCAAAAATCGCATTTTTTCACATTTTCGGAGCTCATTAAATATGCGAAAATGCAAAAAAATGCGATTTCGGCCGTTTTTGCGAGAAAATTCGCAAAAGTCTAATTATCTCATCCCATAGAATGTCACCCAACGTTTCACTTTATCTTGGCGTAACAATTTTCATTGCTAATTGATAACCCAATGAATCTATACAAAGTGCTACAATGTAGCAGCCAAAACTTTTTTCCCAATACAAGTTTTGTTGGGCTCAGTATATATAGACTGTTGCACACAATATACAAGTGTCTTATCAAATT